>NC_054708.1:37544946-37589946 GCF_016097555.1 Gigantopelta aegis | reverse complement strand
AAGTTTATACTTTTGTTTTATTTTTAAAAAGCAAAATGTTTCATTTTTCAAAAATGAAAGAGAAAATATGCTAACCTTTTGCCTTATTGATTTATAATATACATGTATATTAATATTTTTAGCTAATTATTTAATGCTCACCAATGAATGAACAACATGGATGCATTATACATTAGTTAGTTTTCTTCAAATCAAAGGATGCTGCAAATATTATTTACATACAAATTCTCCATTATGTTTTATATATTCAGGCAAGACATTTTTATTTTATGTTTTACAAGCTTTCTGACATGAATTTTTTGGTTGTAAGATAAAAATAATTTTGGAAAAGTGCCATTTTTATTACCACCGATGGTCATCATTTATGAAATTCATATGTTAAAATAAAATGTTTTTATTGTTGATGAATAAAACATCACTCCAGTATGTACAATTATGCCATGAACAGAAAAGCACTACATTATTGTGCATTTTGTTCACTATACTCGCCTGTAGTCATCATATTGGCCAATCAATGAACTCATATCATGTGAAACTAGTGTGTCACAGAGCTATCAGTTTCAGATTAACTTATAGAACTATCAATATTAATCATGCTTTGTTGACAGCATTGTATGGCTATTGCAACTGGATTATCAAGGAGCAGCTAATCATGTGTTTTAAATTGATAACACATATAAGTGTGTTATTGGAGTGTGAGATCATAAATAATGCTGAAATAATGTATGGTGTTTTCACCAACGGATGTGTAAGAAATATGTTTAATGTTGTATTGTTTCAAAATGTTAAATACAAATGTCTGTTGCTACAAATGGTAATACTAACAAACTTTGGCATTACCAAATTCAAATGTGAATCTTTTAAAAAGTTTGACAAAGTACCAAAAATATTTTATAAATATGTCCCTGAAAAAACACTTGGATGCAAAACCTATTACGCTGAATGCCAAAAACTATATACCGAATATTTTTTGCGATAGAAAAAAACAACAGCCCAGGTTTCATTAACAAAACACTTACAAAATTTCATTACATTTTTAAAATAAAAACAAGTTACTCAAGGGGGTGGGGGATAAAAGCAAAAATGTAAAATTGTTAAACATTTGATAAATTGAAATCCTCAGTTAAAAGTTGGAGTTAACATTGTATATGGAGAGTCATAACTTGGTTAAACAGGCACTTCAGCATCTCTAATAATGAGCTTGTACACCATTAGCTCAAAATAACACTGTTAGATGTCATTATATGGAGTTAACATAAACATTGAACCAATTTTGCTTGTAAATTTTGTCATTTACATTCCAGCACTCTTTGCAATGCAGTTGGGGTGTGGTGTTGTTGGGTATGTCTCACCCTCCTACATTCTGTGTGTGCACTAATTTGACACTTCAAATGAACTGAAGCATGCCTTTTGCATGTTTATGTTGAACTTGAGTGAGCCTAGCCATTTAACACTTTTCAATATCCAATATGTTTTTAAAGTTTTTTCAATGGCTACTATTCAGCGTTTGATTCAGTATGAACTATAGCCACATGCATACATGAGGTCAAGGTCATTGGGAATTTCTGAAATTACTTTTACCTCTAAAACATTTTAATGAATGGCTTTCATATTTAGTATGTTTGTTTACCAGTCTTTCAACTGCACATATCTCAGACCCATGTATCTGACCCCGATGTACGGTCAAGGTGATTTTGAACTGTTAAGTTTATAATTGCTTATAATTAACCTTTGAATCTCTTCAGGATTACTTTAATATTTGGTATAAGTATTTACCAAGTGATGTTCTTTAACCATGTTCATAAATGTGATACCAAAGCAAGTCGAAATTTTGTAATAAATGTGAAGAAAGTTTATTGTTAATTTTTAAGCTACTTTGGAAAATATTATTAATAATTATGTAATATGCTCTAAATGATATGGGGTTGTGAAATATATTACAAACTGTTTAAGGAATCTGGTGTTGGACTAATGCTCCGTATATCTACATGTACTTTTACAAAACCCAAACAACAAGTTTCTAGCAGTAACATGGATTAATTTATGTTTACACTATTCAATATATATCATGCGAGCCATCATGGCTTTACCCTTCAAGATACATTACAAAAAATAAAAGGAATTAATTCACGAAATTGTACATTTTCAACAACTACAACCTCCATTTAAAAAACAAACATTTCCAAACTGACAAAATGAGCCCAGTTTTAGCTTGTTATTACATCACAGATATTTACTAATTTATTCATTTATTTATTTAACTGATGAAGGATAGTTTATATGTTTTGTGAAGTGGAAGTATTAATGCCATCAAATGTGGAAATTCTGATGTAATATAATCCATTATAATATATTTTTGTAACATGATCTTCAAACACATTCAGGCTTTGCTACACCTGTTCTAGTGATAATGGAGAAGGTGGGGGTGTAAACATTATTAGGATACGGATAGAAAGAGTTTTAGTGATGTGCTGGTTGGTTTCTATGTTCATTTCAAACTACTGCATGCAGGATATATCATATGGAACAATCCAGTAAATCAGACAAAACTATTTTATCTTTCTTAATAAGCGTTTATTAATTAATAGTGTTTAGTAAATTAGTTTAGGCAGTGCAAGGTTTGACACTGACACGAGGCAGTTTATTTATATGACAGTATAATGGGGTGTTTTTTTTCAGAAGCCATATTTTAGCTGTTTTCTGTTAAAAAGTTACACATTCACTGACAGTAGCCTTTGATAAGAAAAGGTATTACACAGGATAAAGTCATAAGATAACTGCAGAAATAGACAAAAGTGATATTTATAAGAAAATAAAATGTCATTATTCTTAAGAATTGACCTTGATTAAATAATACCTTCAGTAGGTGATATTTCTAGCCTTGTTTTCAGTCAGTTTTACTCACAATACAGGATGCTTTCTTTTTTCATTACTGATGAGTCAAGATAGCTTCCAAACTTGTTAGTGTACTATGTTGTGTGTAACTAAATTAATGCAACTAAACTATTCTCATGTAATATTTTTGTTTGTATCTACTCTTGTATTTATATAATCCTACATGTATGTCAACTGTTATATATTTTAGATACATGTTATTTTTTGCTAAAAAAATAAAGTAATTTATAATATCACTCTTTATTTGTTTATTATTATTTTTTATTTACCATGCAAGCACTCATGAAAGCACTCATGCATGCACACACACGCACACACACATGCACACGCACACACACACACACGCACACATGCACTCAACTTTGGCAGCATCTTAATAAAAATTGATATTATAGTACATATGCAAAAAAAGAGAACTGATGCATTGGCTCAGAGGATACTCAACGAGCTATGAGGCAATACTCTTTATCTTGCATGAGTGAATTAATTAATTGACATCAATTCATGAGTGCAAGATAAATGGTATTGCCGTGTAGCGAGTCAGTATTTTACTTTTTACATTTCAATATTTATCATTTTATAGAAGATATTCAAACTATACTGTTGTTGAACATAAGTTTGCAAGTTGAGAACAAGAGGTAACATTGTGTCATAGCTGTGACATATATGTATCGCTGATGTCGTAAGTTAGTTGTTGACATGACTTGCACCATGAAAACTATTCTTACACACAATTAACCGCCTATAGGTAGTACTAAACCAAATAACTTCCGGCTGGGTCAAAGTTGGAGGTGACCAAACTTTTGATAGAGAAGTGAACACCACAAGTCCTGTGATTGGTTATAAATGTGAGTGTGTTGGTTGTAAAAAATAATAGTTTCATCTGGGTAAAAAAAATATGCAATTTTATTTCATCTAGTACCAATGTGTCAAGTAGCCTTGTGCTTGAAACATGTATGGGGTACCTGTAAAAAAAAGTACTCGAATTTTGTGCGAAACTAGGGTAGTCATAGACGCTACCCGTTATCTCAGAAACGAGCAGCTTGACCCCCATTTTTTTTCTGATTCACTTTAAGTGTAAGGGGTGGTAGTATTTATATCCGTGGCGTTTATGTCGGTTGATACGTTGCAGGTAGGAGTTTTAGCCACATATGTTACTATTGTCGTCTATGGGATTTGATTTGGTAGTATACACCCTATAGCACATATTCAGTGCATAATAAAAAATATTATGATTTTGTCATTTTATTTAATTAAACTATACTGGTTGTGCCATCACTCGATCATGCAAGTTCACAATGACCTTGACCGTGACAATAATCTCTGTACATGGCTCTGAATGGAGTTTGAATCAAAGTTAGCACTGAAGAAAAGTTGGTTTTGGCCTATAATTCATACTGTAAAGATTTCAATAATTTCTTTTTACATGGTATTTGACTTGCCATATACATCTGCTCTTAAATATGGTATTATATATAGGCAACCTGAACTAAGATTTTAATAGCAATTTATTTTTATATTAAAAATAGCATGTGCCAATAGTGGGTTAATGTCTTTAGTTTCCATTAACATTGTTAATTTTTTATATATGAAATTCTGAAAACTCAAATTTGTAAAGAAGTTGATTTTTATTGTCATTTTGACATATTTATAGGGTGCTAAGTTATATTTTAGACAAATTTGTAGTTTTATGCAAAATTTAAAGTAAATTTGAAGAAAAACTTTACCAAAAACATAATTAAATTTGTTGTCACTATTGTGCCTTCTGTTCTTATTTGTACATAACAATAAGGTTGTTAAACATATATTTAGATCTCCAGATCATTTTTTTTTCTTAATAATCACTTAGCTCTCATGAAAAGCATTTTAAGTTTATAGAACCAATTTTTTCAGATTTGATTATCTGCCTTGGATTAAGTTGATAATTTATTTTATTGTTAAAGCTGTATTACCTAATGTTACTAGCTAAATAAAATGCTGGATTACAGATTGTAGGAATACATCTAATGTACATATTGTATTCATCCGGATTAGAAAATAATGCAAGAAAATAGATGTTCGGGTAATTTTGTGATTTAAAAATAGTTTTTTTTCAGTAATTAATCAAAAATAAATGTGTTAAAGCTGCATGATTATTCCAGATATCACAGCTATTAAAACCTCCAACTACAGTAGGCTATAAATAAAATATAGTCAGGAATATTGGTGGCTGTCAATAGTTTTGATGGTTCATTATGAAAATCAGCATGGCCGATGGATTTGAAATTCCCACACCTGGTAACTTGAAGACACCCACACCCAACATACAGGATTTCCTCCCAACACTAATGTTCAGGACATTAAGTCATTACTTCATACAGGTACAGTCATGTTTGTGTTTCCTTCCTCAGACAGTGTATTTTTTTAATACTGATATTTCTTTGATGTGCCTGTTAAGGTCTTCATAATCTAGGGGTCAATCAGTTTTATTTTAAAACATTTTGTTGTTTAATATGACATATTGCATTTGTACAAAACTAATGCAATATATATGCTTTTTTAGGTGTACATTATATTAGGTTGCACTGTAGAAACAACAGTTTCAGTGAGGTTGTCAGTTTATGTCAGAATACACCAGATCCTGGTTGTCATAAAGACACATAGCTGGACACTTTTTGAAAAATGTATGTTATCAGTATAGGTAGTACTAAACCAAATAACTTCCGGCTGGGTCAAAGTTGGAGGTGCACCGAACTTTTGATAGAGAAGTGAACACCACAAGTCCTGTGATTGGTTATAAATGTGAGTGTGTTGGTTGTAAAAAATAATAGTTTCATCGGGGTAAAAAAAATTTGCAATTTTATTTCATCTAGTACCAATGTGTCAAGTAGCCGTGTGCTTGAAACATGTATGGGGTACCTGTAAAAAAAAGTACTTGAATTTTGTGCGAAACTAGGGTAGTCATAGACGTTACCCGTTATCTCAGAAATGAGCAGCTTGACCCCCATTTTTTTCTGATTCACTTTAAGTGTAAGGGGTGGTAGTATTTATATCCGTGGCGTTTATGTTGGTTGATACATTGCAGGTAGGAGTTTTAGCCACATGTTACTATTGTCGTGGTGACAGTGGGTTTCCTCTCTCAATACCTGTGTGCACACCATGGTCCTTAACCATATGTCTGACGCCATATAACCATAAATAAAATGTGTTGAGTGCATCATTAAATAAAACATTTCCTTCCTTCCTTCCTCTCTATATTACCGATGATTAATGAATCCATGTTCTCAAGTGGTGTTATTAAACAAAACAAACTCTAACTCTTTCACCCATGAATGTTTTTCAAAACATCTCAGTGTAAATTCATATTTTGTTAAAGTTTCTTTTGTTTAACAACACCACTAAAGTACAGTGATTTATTAATCATCGGCTATTGCACTGGCGTAGGAAGTGTGTGTGTGGGGGGGGGGGGGGGGGGGGGCATAATATTTTGCTTTATAATAGTGTAAAAGTGTAAATATAAAAGCAGCTATAGTGCACAACGACTGGTATGTCAATTGGCATGGTATATGATATCCTGTCTGTGGGATGGAGCTTATAAAAAATCCCTTACTACTAATGGAAAAATGTATCGGGTTTCTTCTCTAAGAATATGTAAAAATTACCAAATGTTTGACATTCAATAGCCGATGATTAATAAATCAATGTGCTCTAGTGGTGTCATTAATCAAAACCAACTTTAACTTTGATACTTTCTCGCATTTATTGTGGCAGTAAAACCAACATTAACATGTTGGAAATTTGGGGGTGGGGGGGGGGGGGGGGGTCCCCAAGAGCCTATTTACATATTCATATGCTACTTCTCACTGTTATAGTTGGATGTTATTACTTTTAAAATACCAACGTTGAATCTTTTTCTGAAGTAAAATGCGTGCTCCCCTAAATTTTATGATGTAAATGTAGTTTATAAATGTTTTATGTTATGTCGTGTGTGTGACACTGACTGGAATGCAGAAGTAAGTAATGGCAACTATGCTGAATTATGAATCTTCATTATCAAGCACCAGTTGTCGTGATGAGTATTTGGAATAAGAGATCAGTAATAATTATTGGTTCTGTCGTTAATAAAAAAAGAAAATCGATATTTGTTGCAGAAGTTGTATTTCATGTAACAACATATTTTTTAATCCGCTTACACTATAATTATTTTATGAGGTGGATGACTTCAAACACGATAGTAGTGACCAGGTTTTTGTCAATGCTGCGTTCATTCCGAAAAAAACCTATTATTTAAACCATTTTAAAAATGAAAATACATTTATTGAATTAGAATGGGGATAACTATGTTGTATTTGATGTTAATGATGGTTTTACAGTCATAAATATCTGTTTTACTGTCGTCGGTAAAACTCAATTAACGTCCAGCATATAATGTCTGCAAATGGTCAAATACAACATACCGGTAGTTATCCCCTAATTGTTGTGGCAGCTTATTTATTTGAAAGAAAACAGCTAGAGATAGTGTTTTTATGTGACCTAGAGAAGCGAGCACAGTGAACCCCAAGCAGAGTATATGTAGGACCTCATATGTATCAAACAGAAATGGATCTGGATGCTTAAATAATAAAAATAGTTATTTTAGAGACAACAGCTTTAAAAACAAATATTGTAAATAGTGTGATGTCATCATCAAATCGAATATGGGCACATAGGAATTGGGGCTCTAATATTGGGCTCTTTCCAAATGGACTATGCATTGTTAGTCACAGAACCTAGTTTTAACCTGTGAAAATGGATGCCATAAGTTTAGTTAATCTACAAACATGCAACACATTTGGATAAACTTACAACAGAGTAAAACAAAAGTCTGTGATGTTAAAAACAGACTAAAACTTGACTCCATGCATAACTGTTTCTCGCTCCAGCCAGTGCACCTCGACTGGTATATAAAAGGCTGTGGTATGTGTTATCCTGTCTGTGGGATGGTGCATGTAAAAAATCCCTTGCTACTAATCGAAAAGAGTAGGCCATGAAGTGGCGACAGCGGGTTTCCTCTCTCAATATCTGTGTGGTCCTTAACCATATGTCCGACGCCATATAACCGTAAATAAAATATGATGAGTGCGTCATTAAATAAAACATTTCCTTCCATAACTGTTAAGCTATATTTCCATTAATGCGGCTCAGTCTGGGTGCGGTGCGGGTACGGGTTCGTCAAATATCACACACCGTTGTTTTTATATAGTGTTTCCATTAATGCGATTTCCATATGGCGCATGCATAGGAATGCATGCAGGGTATTTTTTTATCGGATCATGGTGCAATTTCAGCTAGCCGGCATAAGAATCACACAGAGAATTCCCCTGGATCATAGGGTTTCCCCAAAAATATCAACCATGCCTCGTGTACTTCCAACTTATCAAACTTGTATTAAACCAAACTTAAAGCATGTTTATATGTTTATGAGTGTGCACATGATCCACATTATCAGGATTCTCAATATATATATCCCGGCCAAAATGTGTATTAACTATCATGTTTTTTCTTGGTTGAATCGAGTGTGTCGATATTATGTTTGTGTCAATATATTTTTGGGTCTCACCATAGGAATAAGTCTGTATGTGTCAATATTAATATTATGTGTTAAAATTAATAAAATATATAAAAAGGTAGATATGAAGTTAGTGATCTGAAATCATTGCTATATCACTGTTCCAAGCACGTAACCATGCAATCATTAAGTGTTACCAACATTTGACTGTAAATAGATACAATTTGTTAATACTTCAAAAACAAAAATAATGGGGTTTTTTTTTTACAAATGCTGGTAAATTAAAATAAAAATAAAAATGGATTTATGATGGTTATAGTACAGAAATAGTTGACAAGTTTATATATTTAGGAATTTTTCTGTATTATAACAACTTCAGCTTTACAAAAAAAATTATTATCTGAGCAAGGTAGAAAAACAATGTTCACATTATTATGTCATGGGCTGTCTGATGTGCTGTTCTATATGTAGAAAAGTGTATGTAAAAGAAACTTGCTGATAACTGAAAAAACAAGTAACCTACATGTATGTAGCTTTGCTGTACAATAAAAGATTAACCTATGTTGACACTAATGACTTTTTATGATCATATATAATCATTGAGCTCTAGTTGTGGTTACACATGTTGACTCGAATCACAGTTCTGTAGACATAGCAACACGTGATCTACAGCATAACAAGCAAATCACTTGATTGTATCTTGATTACTGGTCTCAATGACCATGAAATAAGATGGTTTGCAGGTCCAGTCCATTACTGCTATTGCCAGATGAAACAAGTTGCTTATAACGTTATTGTCGCTGTGATGTAATCAAGAAATATTCGTACGCCTAGTAGCTCAAAACATGTTTGCCATGTTACTAGTTACACACATTAATACCAAAATTTCAACAAATTGAGTACATTTTATTAAAACACCATACAGAAACTTTCTTCACCATGTCTTTTTAAGATACTTTAGGCAATGCAGATCACACAAAAATAGGACATTTGTAGAAATATCATAGTTTATTTTTCAGTGCTCTTATCCCGTTTTTGTAAAGCTTTAACAAATTTTTATCCAGAGACACAAAGAAAATGTAATTATTACAGTTTAAAGGCATCCCGTTGGCCCAGCTGTTGCAATGCAAATTTGTTCACTTCTTGATGAAAGTCAAAATAACACAAGCTGCACAAGTATATTCAGAATTTACAAAGTTACTGACCCTAGCTGCCAAGGTACATGCACATGCCTCTTCTGTTTTTGCACTTGGTGCTATTACAAATACAGAATAGGAAACACATTGAATTACGTAAGCAGTTGTAAGTAATCGGTAATTTAATGGTAAGACGTGTAATAGCCAAACACATTTTACAGTGCCTAATAACTAGGGACTGGGGTTGGTGCCTCTAATTTGTTACATTAAAGAAACAACATTTCATGTCTACTATAACCTTTGAATTACATAAAAACATTAAAACAAGAGAAAACTTCATAAAAACCCTGAAATGACCATAGCTTTATTATTAGTCAAACATAGATCTTTTATAAGCTCCTTATTCTGATCATTTTGATACCTTCTTTGTGAAGATTGGCCAAGAAATACATGTGCTATGGTTGATTTTAGATAAACACAAAACTTAAAATGGCCGCCATCTTTGATGAAGTCACCAACAATTTTCTTCATCTGTGAGGTATTTAGAGAATACTCAACGAGCTACACATCAATACCGTTTACCTTGCACGAGTGAATTGATGTTGTTCTTCCGGAGCCATTGGTGAGGGAAGAACCGCATCAGTTCACTAGTGCAAGATAAACGATATTGATGAGTAGCGAATTGGTATTATATTTATTATCCATTATCAATATTTATCATTTTATGGAAGATTTTCAAATGATAGGTTATTGAAAACAAGTTTGCAAGTTGAGAACAAGAGACAGTGTTGTGTCACAGCTGTGACATATGTATCACTGACGACTTAAGTTAGTTGTGGACTTGATTGCCACCATGGAAACTATTCTTACACACAATTAACCGCCTATAGTGAAGCACTGTTTATGATGTCAAAACGTATCTTGGGGAAGAAATGGGGGTTTCTTTCCCTATGGAAAGATTTTTTCCCCACTTAAATTCTCTCTGCCCATATTATGGGAAATAAAATAAATTGATTTATGATAGTCATTTGCTTTCTTAAAAAAATTCCCACGGGATCTCAAAATTGGACATAAAACATTGCACTAGCTATGATGATATCACTTTATATTTAGTAGTTTTGGGTTTTTTTCAAGAATCGAAAAAGAATTCAAAATAAAATATGGTCTTGTTTGTGATTTTATCAATAAGTATGTTTCATATTTAATTATAAGGATTGCCTGTTATTAGCCCTCTGCCAATACAACTAGAGAGGACAATAGGTTTCATCTCCATCCTTCTGTCTGTCTGTCTGTCTGTCCGTCTGTCCCACATATAGTTTTCCAGATGTTTTTTTCACAATGCCTTGAGATATTGAGATCAAATTTTGTGTATAGCTTTATCATGCACTGTTGCAGATCACATTCATGACAATTTACCCAATTTTGACAGATATAGTCCTTGAACTTAGGAGATACAAATATTTGTTTTCCAGACATTTTTTTTTAAAAGTCTTAAAGTGACAGACTCTACTTTTTAAACACTACAACACGTTTTTCACTATTAAAGATGTTTTTGATAATTTAAATTAGAAGTACTTACATTTTATTACTTAAAATATTAATTTTCATACACATGAATTGGTTCTGGTCATCTAGATTTTTGTAATACCCCAAAGTACATTTTTTAAAATTCCCAAAACACACATCTGTCTGAAAAGTAATGGCTCCTCACAAGACTATTTGTTAGAATTATCAAATATTTGACATCCAGTAACTGATAATTAATCAATGTGCTCCCAGCACGAATACAGGGGAAGGATTTCGGGGATAGAAACCCACCCTGCTCAAGCAAATATTCAGTTTTTTAATATATTAAGCTCTGGTTATTTTTTGATGGTATTTCCCCGTTTATAGATTAATTAAACTTAGTGTCCATTTTCACAGGCTGAAACTAGGGTATGCACCTTTAAGATATTGAGCTGAAATTGTTTATAGCTTTATTGATCACATTCTGTTACAGATCAAGTTTGACTTTCATGGAGATTTACTGATTTTTGACAGTTATGGCCGTTGAGACAAGCAAATGTGTTGGACCCGGCAGGGAACATGTACTGCTTTAGCAATACTCTCAGAATGCTTGCTTCTTTTAGATTCATTAGGGTATGAACAATTACAAGCATGGCAAACTTTTGTGTGAATGGCTTTGTCTATTTACCCAATTTGCACATATATATACGTTTTCAAGTGACCTACATGTATTGTGATCAATTTTCTTATTCTCCAAAACTACTTTACTAATTCCAACCATATTTTGTGGGAAGCTTCCTTGTCACATAAAGAAAGACATTGTCATTTTGACCCCCCAGGGGCCTACGGTTGGGATTCAAAAGGGGAAAATTAAGCCAAATTTACTGAATCTTCTTTACTTCCACAAATGCTACAAGCGAATGTAAAGGTCAATAGGAGGTTTATCTAATTTATTAATATCACTAATGTTGGGTCTCCCATTTGTCCCCAGGGTGGGGATGAAGTTTACTGTAGCTCTATAGAGAAATGCATTTGTCCCCAGGGTGGGGATGAAGTTTACTGTAGCTCTATAGAGAAATGCATTTGTCCCCAGGGTGGGGATGAAGTTTACTGTAGCTCTATAGAGAAATGCATTTGAATAGCATGTTATATGTTCAACTTCCTCTTCAAAACCACTTAACCAATTCCAACCAAATTTTGTGGGAAGCTCCATTAAATTGGCACAAGGAAAAACAAATATGTGAATTTGGTCATGCGGACATCCCCTATCAAAAAGGGAAAAACTGGGACAATTTAAAAAAATCTTATTCTCAACTTGTAAAAATCATAATGCTATATATTAAATAGTCTTCATATATGTAAAGGTCAATACATAGGTGTACGGGCTCCCATTTTTGCAAAAGGGGCAGGCTGATTTTTACAAAAGGGGCAGGCTGATTTTTACAAAAGGGGCAGGCTGATTTTTGCAAAAGGGGCAGGCTGATTTTTACAAAAGGGGCAGGCTGATTTTTACAAAAGGGGCAGGCTGATTTTTACAAAAGGGGCAGGCTGATTTTTGCAAAAGGGGCAGGCTGATTTTTGCAAAAGGGGCAGGCTGATTTTTGCCTCAATTAAACGAAAATGCCAGAATCTGGATTACAGCATTTTCATATTAGCATATTAAATAGGTAACCGTTTAATAGACAATCCTTAAATGAATTAACTAAA
The DNA here is from genome assembly GCF_016097555.1 of Gigantopelta aegis. Taxonomy (NCBI): domain Eukaryota; kingdom Metazoa; phylum Mollusca; class Gastropoda; order Neomphalida; family Peltospiridae; genus Gigantopelta; species Gigantopelta aegis. Next base: position 37,577,175 of record NC_054708.1, on the reverse strand, counting down.
TGGAGAAATATCTACATGAGTGGCTGTTATAGATGCCATTTATCTTACAAATTGTTTTATAATGTGTAACAAACAAAAAGGGAGTTGAATGTATTTTTAAAAGATATCTAACGGACACGAATGTAGTATTCTATTTCATACATATCCCCAAAAAACAGTTTTAAATTAAATTTAAATGCCTTTTTCAACTAAAACCTATTTATGGACACATGTGCTTATAGTCTTATGCATCACAGACAAGTAAATTTCAGATTAGCTTGTATCACAGAGTGATAATTTTCAATCGTGTGGGTTTTTTTTCATTGGATGGTATGGCATATTGGGACCTGGTCATCACCTGGGAGCAGCCAGTCATATATCTGTAAATTGTTATCACACATATATGTGTTAACAGTATGTGTTATCAAAAATACTGAATAATGTGCTCACCAATGTGTGTATAACAATTTAAATACATCAGCATAAATATATGTGCAAGTTATTATTACACAGCGTTTAAAAAAATATATTAATAGAGAATAATAAATGAGTTACTAGTTATTATCAAATTTATGTCCCAAGTGAAATAATATTCACTTGTCACGAGCTTTAGCAAGTGACAATTGAAAATTATTTCACGAGGGACATAAATTTGATAATAACTGGTACCTAGTTTGTTATTTTATTTATTACCCCAGCTATTTTGGGTTTTTTAAAGCTTTTATTTTCAATATGCATCGGCTACACATCCAGGTATATAGAAATGATGTAAACCACTTTAAACTGTTCTGGATATTGCTTTAACTTTGTATTTTAATTACAGTCAACAGATAATTTTCAAAACCCAAAGTTCTATATATTCTGTAAAAAAATTTTTTTATAATGAATTGCATTAAACTACCATTTTATTACAAGTTTAACACTGAAACCAGAAAGACGTAAACACAAACGCTTTAAACTATGTGATGTCATTGTGTCTGCTTTGCCAAATTGTGATGACGTCATATTTAGTACTGCATGACAAGGTGATTTGTTTGTTGGTGTCAAATCGTCCAATATAGTGTGTTAAACCAATGAAAAATATTTCCCACTGAGAAAATATGAAAAATATTTTCCTTGTTATGAGTGACCGCTGGGGTAATAATAATAATAATAATGATAATATTATTATTATTATTATTATTATTATTATTATTATTTTTTGTTTTGTAGAATCTTCTCTGAAGGATTCAAAAGTTGTATTCATTGTTGGTGAGTATTGATTTGTTATCTATGCTGCACCTAGCTCAGGCCCTACAAATATATATGAAAATGGCTAACAATTACACACTGGTACATAAACATTGTTAAAGGATAGATACATTTATCTTAGTTCTTAATTATATCTACGAACATGGTTAAGGATACATACATGAACATACCTATATGTAAACTTGAAGTAAACATCCTACCAATACACCAAGTATGCTCTGTATGCACTTTTCTACAGACAGAGTAGCACATATATGCACTACAGACCGAGTAGCACATACATGCACTACAGACTGAGTAGCACATACACGCACTACAGAGTAGCACATTTATACACTACAGACAGTGTAGCACATGCATGCAGTACAGATAGGGTAGCACATTCATGCACTACAGACAGAGTAGCACATACATGCACTACAGACAGAGTAACACATACAAGCACTACAGACAGGGTAGCACATACATGCACTACAGTGTAGCACATACATGCAGTTCAGATAGGGTAGCACATACATGCACTACAGAGTAACGCATACAAGCACTACAGACAGAGTATCACATACAAGCACTACAGACAGAGTAACACATACATGCACTACAGACAGAGTAGCACATACATGCAGTTCAGATAGGGTAGCAGATACATGTACTACAGAGTAGCACATAGATGCAGTACAGAGTAACACATACATGTACTACAGACAGAGTAACACATACATGCACTACAGACAGAGTAGCACATACATGCACTGCAGACAGAGTAACACATACAAGCACTACAGACAGGGTAGCACATAGATGCACTACAGAGTAGCACATACATGCAGTTCAGATAGGGTAGCACATACATGCACTACAGAGTAGCACATGCATGCAGTACAGACAGAGTAACACATACATGCACTACAGACAGGGTAGCACATACATGTACTACAGAGTAGCACATACATGCAGTTCAGATAGGGTAGCACATACATGCACTATAGACAGTGCATGTATGTGCTACTATGTCTGTACTGCATGTATGTGCTACGCTGTCTGTATTGCATGTATGTGCTACTATGTCTGTACTGCATGTATGTGCTACTATGTCTGTATTGCATGTATGTGTTACTCTGTAGTACATGTATGTGCTACTCTGTCTGCAGTGCATGTATGTGCTACTCTGTCTGCAGTGTATGTATGGGCTACCCTGTCTGTACTGCATGTGTGTGCTACCCATGGAGCTGTCTATACTGCATGTCTGTGCTACCCTGTCTGTATTGCATGTATGTGCTACTCTGTCTGTAGTGCATGTATGTGCTACTCTGTCTGCCGTGTATGTATAGGCTACCCTGTCTGTACTGCATGTATGTGCTACCCTCCCAAACAAAAATTGCAAGCTTAATAAATAGCTGGTAACTACCTTGCAACAAGGTTGTACAAGCATATTTTACACGGTAGTAACTACCGCATTTCGAGCTAGTATTTGGAACCTTTTTACAACCAAGCAACCAGCTTGATGCATGCTTGCAGCAAGCTTCCAACCAGTTTCTTGCATGCTTGCAACTAGCATCTCGCAAGCTTCTCACACGCTTGCGACGAGCTTGCCGCACGCTTGCGATGAGCTTCCCGCAAGCTTGCGACTAGCTTCCCGCACACTTGTGATGAGCTTCCCGCAAGCTTGTTCAGTTTAAGCTAGTATTTGGAACCTTTTTATAACCTTCCCGCAAGCTTGCGACAAGCTACCCGCAAGCTTGCGACGAGCTTTCCGCAAGCTTGCGACGAGCTTCCCGCACGCTTGCGACGAGTTTCCCGCACGCTTGCGACGAGTTTCCCGCAAGCTTGCGACGAGCTTGACTAAACTAATATGCTAAAAAGCTCCTGGTCCTATATTCTTCTTCTTCTTGTTTTGTAAAGTCATTTGTTTGTTTCTTCTTGTTTCCTTTTTTCTCCTGTTCCACCAAGCAGGATTCAACCAAACTTGGTCCAGATGATCCTCTTATAGACCTGACCAAGTGTTATTTTTCAGGCTAATAAAAATTCCAAGATGGCCACCTCAAGTTCTACCATGCAAATTTCAACCATATGTATTCCTAATGATCCTCTCATGGCCCTGACCAAGTTTGTTATTTCTCGGGCAGATTTAAAATCAAGATAGCTGCCCTGGCCTCTGATTGACAGAAAAATTTTTTTGCTTCTTCTCAAGGTCCACCAGGCAGGTTTCAATCAAACGTAGTCCAAATGATTCTCTCATGACTTACTAAGTGTTGTTATTTTTGTGGCTGATTCAAACTCCAAGATGGCCTCCCAGGCCTCTGATTAACTGAGAACTTAAGTTCCACCAGCCAGGTTTCAATCAAATTCAGTCCAAGTGATCCTCTCATGGCACTTACCAAGAGTTGTTATTTTTGGGGCAGTTTCAAAATCCAAGGTGGCCGATCTGGCCTTTGATTGACCGAGTTGGTTTTGACTTGTCATGCATGGTTCACGTATGAGCAGATTTTAACCAAATCTGTTCCAAATTATCCTCTCATGGTCTTGACCAAGTATTGTTATTTTTCAGGCCGATTCAAAATCCAAGATGGCCGGCCTGGCCTCCGATTGACTGAGACATTTTTAAAAATTCTTTTCAAGGTCCACCATCCAGGTTTCAACCAAACTTGGTTGAAACGATCCTCTCATGGACCTAACAAAGTATTGCTATTTTTGGGACTGATTAAAAATCCAAGATGGCCACCCTGGCTTCTGATTGGCTCAGACATTTTCAACATCATCTCAAATTCCACCAGGCTAATTTCAACCAAACATGGCCCATGTCATCATCTCATGGCCATGCATATGTTATTATTTTTGGGGCCAGTTGATAATCCAATCATCACAAGATGATTCTGTTCTAACCATATTGCATTATCATTCATATGTATTAATATTAATTTTGTTTTAATTATTATTGTAAATACTATCTAAATCTGTTACATGTATGTTTGGTTGTTTAACCACTGTTCCCACTGAATTTGGTCAATTATATGAGAAGTTATGAATTAAAAAAAAAATAACCATGAAAATTATTTGGACTTCCACAAGTGTAGAGATGCTTTCACAGTTGAAGATATACATGCAGCAAGCTTGAAAAAATTAAAACATACTTGCGGGAAGCTTGCACAGTTGAAGATATGCATGCAGCAAGCTTGCAAAATGAAAACATGCTTGCTTGAAGCTTGCACATTTGAAGATATGCATGCAGCAAGCTTGCAAATATTAAAACATGCTTGCGGGAAGCTTGCACAGTTGAAGATATGCATGCAGCAAGCTTGCGCATGCTTTCACAAATGAAAACATGCATGTGGCAAGCTTGCAGAATTACTGACTACCTTACGTGAGCTAAATGTTAGCTTGCAAATAGCTTGCAGTGCTTGTACTACCTTGTAACAACCTTGTAACTACATGTACCTTGCAACAACCTAGCCACAAGCATGCATTTTTGTTTGGGCTAGCTAGCTGTCTGTATTGTATGTATGTGTTATATTGGTCAAATTATCAACTAGTTTCTTATGTCTTTATCCATTTGTGGATTGTAATCAACATTTATTATTTTAACTTAGTCTACCAGTACTTTGAAGTTGAATTGAAAATTCTATATTTTATATAAAACAAGACTAAATTGCCCTGGAATAACATTTTTGAAATGAAATGCTGGCTAGTGGTATATAATAATACCTAAGGATACATACTTGAACTTCCCAAAACATTAGTTGTAGATAGTTGCCTAAAGATATATATCTCAAAGGTTTCTTTCCTAATACCTATTTGTGCCTGCACTAGGTGGACCTGGGAGTGGTAAAGGCACGCAGTGTGAGAGGATTGTACAGAAGTATGGTTTCACCCACCTGTCCAGCGGAGACCTCCTGCGAGCTGAAGTGCAGTCAGGATCGGAGCGGGGCAAACATTTAACTCAGATCATGGAAAGAGGAGACTTGGTTCCACTGGTTTGTCACATATAACATAAATCCATTTATTCTGCAATCACTATATATGTTGGCAAAATATGATAACAAAATAAAGTTTTCTCCCATCCCTAGCTATGCAAGACATCAGCCCATATGGAATAAATCTGTCTTGTATAGGCTATGACATCACTGCATTTAACATTTATGTCATTGGTAATATATGACATCATATTAATGCGAGTTGGTTAGTTTTAGATTGATATTTTGTTATTAAAACCTTCATTATAAAAGCTATCTTGTTAATTTGTAGTGTTAAATTATATTTAACACATGAAAAAGACGCGGAAAATATGATAGTATAGTCTATTTATGATAAAATGGTCAAAAAAAAAGTTACTTTTTCTGCCATCTTTGTTTGTTCGTTTAAAATAATGGTTTATTTATCGAATGGATGGAAAAAAAAGACTTCATTATATGCGGTCATGTGGGATAATAAAAAAAGTACACCCTCAATGGTGGAATTTTCTACCATGGGACTCGGCAAGCTTCGTCCTGGGTCGGACTTTTCACCACATATGATGGAGTCTGTTATTATATTTTTAGTCAGTGACCAAAAATATAGCCCAACTTGACTCGTGCATTTCAGACTAGATTTTCTATAAAAATGTTCTTTAAAGTATCCGTTTAAGTAGAATATATACAGCAGGGGTGGGGGGAATAAAATTGTCAATCAGTGACTACCCCTGGTGGGGTGGGGTTGGGGGGTTGGAGAGAAAAAAGAAAGGAATAAAAATAAATAAATAATATACATATATTTATTAATTGTAACATCCCAGATAGCATACCATGGTTGGCCCAATGTTAGCCCAAAATATACCATACCATTGGCCCAACGTAGACTGTCGATGTTGGCACATAGTAATTTTGTCCATTGGGCCAATGTTGGTTCAATGTTGGTAATTCCATATTGTACCAACGGTGTACCAACGTTGTGCCAACATTTTCATACCGCTTTATATAGTTGGCCCAGCATTGTGCCAACATTGGGCCAATGTAATTAAGAATAACAAAAGCACAGTTGTAACATTTATTATTGAACTACATATCAATCTTGTTCATCATCTTTTTCGGATTCTGACTACGTCTCCTTGGGTGCTGGCCTTGCACGTTGCCTCTCCTCCTCAAGTGCTGCAATGACAAATGCAGAAGATAATGAAATTATTTAAAATTTAAGTATATACCACTGAATAAAAGGTTTGTTCGTGTGTATTCAGTATACGTAAATATCACCTTGGTCAGACTATTACTGGTATAAAAAATAACATATAACATTTCCCTCAAGTTAAAATGAAAGTACTTAAAGTTTGTTTTGTTTAACGATACCACTAGAGCACATTGATTTATTAATCACTGGCTATTGAATGTCAAACATTTGGTCATTTTAACATATAGTATTTGATAAGAAACCCACTATATGTATCCATTGGTAGCAAGGTACATGTATGTTTATATGCATCATCCGACTGGCAGGAGAGCACATACCACAGCCTTTGATATAACAGTTGTGATGCACTGGCTGAAACGAGAAATAGCCCAGTGGGCCCACTGATGGGGATCGATCCCAAACTGACCACGCATCAAGTGAGTGCTTTGCCACTGGACTACATCCTGCCCCATGAAACTACTTATTGATAATTCTAAAAATAAATAACCTAACTATTACATGTCTTGTCACATACAGATGTGATATACTGGACTACATCCCGCCCCATGAAACTACTTATTGATAATTCTAAAACTAAATAACCTAACTATTACATGTCTTGCCACATACAGATGTGATATACTGGACTACATCCTGCCCCATGAAACTACTTATTGATAATTCTAAAACTAAATAACCTAACTATTACATGTCTTGTCACATACAGATGTGATATACTGGACTACATCCCGCCCCATAAAACTACTTATTGATAATTCTAAAACTAAATAACCTACATGTAGCTATTACATGTCTTGTCACATACAGATGTGATATACTGGACTACATCCTGCCCCATGAAACTACTTATTGATAATTCTAAAACTAAATAACCTACATGTAGCTATTACATGTCTTGCCACATACAGATGTGATATACTGGACTACATCCTGCCCCATGAAACTACTTATTGATAATTCTAAAACTAAATAACCTAACTATTACATGTCTTGTCACATACAGATGTGATATACTGGACTACATCCTGCCCCATGAAACTACTTATTGATAATTCTAAAACTAAATAACCTACATGTAGCTATTACATGTCTTGTCACATACAGATGTGATATACTGGACTACATCCTGCCCCATGAAACTACTTATTGATAATTCTAAAACTAAATAACCTAACTATTACATGTCTTGTCACATACAGATGTGATATACTGGACTACATCCTGCCCCATGAAACTACTTATTGATAATTCTAAAAATAAATAACCTAACTATTACATGTCTTGCCACATACAGATGTGATATACTGGACTACATCCTGCCCCATGAAACTACTTATTGATAATTCTAAAAATAAATAACCTAACTATTACATGTCTTGCCACATACAGATGTGATATACTGGACTACATCCTGCCCCATGAAACTACTTATTGATAATTCTAAAACTAAATAACCTAACTATTACATGTCTTGTCACATACAGATGTGATATACTGGACTACATCCCACCCCATAAAACTACTTATTGATAATTCTAAAACTAAATAACCTAACTATTACATGTCTTGTCACATACAGATGTGATATACTGGACTACATCCTGCCCCATGAAACTACTTATTGATAATTCTAAAACTAAATAACCTAACTATTACATGTCTTGTCACATACAGATGTGATATACTGGACTACATCCTGCCCCATGAAACTACTTATTGATAATTCTAAAAATAAATAACCTACATGTAGCTATTACATGTCTTGTCACATACAGATGTGATATACTGGACTACATCCCACCCCATGAAACTACTTATTGATAATTCTAAAACTAAATAACCTAACTATTACATGTCTTGCCACATACAGATGTGATATACTGGACTACATCCCGCCCCATGAAACTACTTATTGATAATTCTAAAAATAAATAACCTACATGTAGCTATTACATGTCTTGTCACATACAGATGTGATATACTGGACTACATCCTGCCCCATGAAACTACTTATTGATAATTCTAAAACTAAATAACCTAACTATTACATGTCTTGCCACATACAGATGTGATATACTGGACTACATCCTGCCCCATGAAACTACTTATTGATAATTCTAAAAATAAATAACCTACATGTAGCTACTACATGTCTTGCCACATACAGATGTGATATACTGGACTACATCCCGCCCCATGAAACTACTTATTGATAATTCTAAAACTAAATAACCTAACTATTACATGTCTTGTCACATACAGATGTGATATACTGGACTATACATCCCGCCCCATGAAACTACTTATTGATAATTCTAAAACTAAATAACCTAACTATTACATGTCTTGTCACATACAGATGTGATATACTGGACTATACATCCCGCCCCATGAAACTACTTATTGATAATTCTAAAACTAAATAACCTAACTATTACATGTCTTGCCACATACAGATGTGATATACTGGACTACATCCCGCCCCATGAAACTACTTATTGATAATTCTAAAAATAAATAACCTACATGTAGCTATTACATGTCTTGTCACATACAGATGTGATATACTGGACTACATCCTGCCCCATGAAACTACTTATTGATAATTCTAAAACTAAATAACCTAACTATTACATGTCTTGCCACATACAGATGTGATATACTGGACTACATCCTGCCCCATGAAACTACTTATTGATAATTCTAAAAATAAATAACCTACATGTAGCTACTACATGTCTTGCCACATACAGATGTGATATACTGGACTACATCCCGCCCCATGAAACTACTTATTGATAATTCTAAAACTAAATAACCTACATGTAGCTACTACATGTCTTGTCACATACAGATGTGATATACTGGACTACATCCCGCCCCATGAAACTACTTATTGATAATTCTAAAACTAAATAACCTACATGTAGCTACTACATGTCTTGTCACATACAGATGTGATATACTGGACTACATCCCGCCCCATGAAACTACTTATTGATAATTCTAAAACTAAATAACCTAACTATTACATGTCTTGTCACATACAGATGTGATATACTGGACTATACATCCCGCCCCATGAAACTACTTATTGATAATTCTAAAACTAAATAACCTAACTATTACATGTCTTGTCACATACAGATGTGATATACTGGACTATACATCCCGCCCCATGAAACTACTTATTGATAATTCTAAAACTAAATAACCTAACTATTACATGTCTTGTCACATACAGATGTGATATACTGGACTATACATCCCGCCCCATGAAACTACTTATTGATAATTCTAAAACTAAATAACCTAACTATTACATGTCTTGTCACATACAGATGTGATATACTGGACTATACATCCCGCCCCATGAAACTACTTATTGATAATTCTAAAACTAAATAACCTACATGTAGCTATTACATGTCTTGCCACATACAGATGTGATATACTGGACTACATCCCGCCCCATGAAACTACTTATTGATAATTCTAAAACTAAATAACCTACATGTAGCTATTACATGTCTTGTCACATACAGATGTGATATACTGGACTACATCCCGCCCCATGAAACTACTTATTGATAATTCTAAAACTAAATAACCTACATGTAGCTATTACATGTCTTGCCACATACAGATGTGATATACTGGACTACATCCTGCCCCATGAAACTACTTATTGATAATTCTAAAACTAAATAACCTAACTATTACATGTCTTGTCACATACAGATGTGATATACTGGACTACATCCCGCCCCATGAAACTACTTATTGATAATTCTAAAACTAAATAACCTACATGTAGCTATTACATGTCTTGTCACATACAGATGTGATATACTGGACTACATCCCGCCCCATGAAACTACTTATTGATAATTCTAAAACTAAATAACCTACATGTAGCTATTACATGTCTTGCCACATACAGATGTGATATACTGGACTACATCCTGCCCCATGAAACTACTTATTGATAATTCTAAAACTAAATAACCTAACTATTACATGTCTTGTCACATACAGATGTGATATACTGGACTACATCCCGCCCCATGAAACTACTTATTGATAATTCTAAAACTAAATAACCTACATGTAGCTTACATGTCTTGCCACATACAGATGTGATATACTGGACTACATCCTGCCCCATGAAACTACTTATTGATAATTCTAAAAATAAATAACCTAACTATTACATGTCTTGTCACATACAGATGTGATATACTGGACTACATCCTGCCCCATGAAACTACTTATTGATAATTCTAAAACTAAATAACCTAACTATTACATGTCTTGTCACATACAGATGTGATATACTGGACTACATCCTGCCCCATGAAACTACTTATTGATAATTCTAAAACTAAATAACCTAACTATTACATGTCTTGTCACATACAGATGTGATATACTGGACTACATCCCGCCCCATGAAACTACTTATTGATAATTCTAAAACTAAATAACCTACATGTAGCTATTACATGTCTTGCCACATACAGATGTGATATACTGGACTACATCCCGCCCCATGAAACTACTTATTGATAATTCTAAAACTAAATAACCTACATGTAGCTATTACATGTCTTGTCACATACAGATGTGATATACTGGACTACATCCTGCCCCATGAAACTACTTATTGATAATTCTAAAACTAAATAACCTAACTATTACATGTCTTGTCACATACAGATGTGATATACTGGACTACATCCTGCCCCATGAAACTACTTATTGATAATTCTAAAAATAAATAACCTAACTATTACATGTCTTGTCATATACAGATGTGATATACAACTACATGTATAGGCTTTCTCTTATTTTGTTCCATGTTGATGGACATTACTTGTCATGTCTTAGTTCTTGATTTGTTTTATCTTATTCACTGTTACACATTAAATATGTTTAAAAAGATATAAGGGCTATTTCTTTTTATAATGGGTGGGGGTATGCCTGAAGATTTTTCTAAACGTGGGGAGTCCCGGGATGTCTTTATACAGATTCTGCTATGTTCACCATTATTACAAAATACTGAAAATGTGTAGGTAAGGGGTCCAAAAATGTCCAGGCCCTCCCCTCCCCTCCCTACCCCATGACTTTTAAAAGGAATAGCTCTAATAAAATTATAAACTGAAAATAGTCAAATATGATGACAAAACCTCACATCCTTTTGCGGCCCCAATGATTTTCATTTGGCTCAGTGAGTGATAAATAAAAATTATTTCAAGTCTAATATCCTATTTTGAATATCACAATGCACATTAGTTGATTGATATAGACAAATAAACGCATGCAGAAACACCATCAAGTTCCAGCCAGTGCACCACGACTTGTATATCAAAGGCCATGGTATGTGCTATCTTGTCTGTGGGATGGTGCATATAAAAGATTCCTTACTACTAATGGAAAAATGTAGCGGGTTTCCTCTCTATGACTGTGTCAAAATGACCATATGTTTGACATCCAGTAGCAGATGATTAACAAATCAGTGTGCTTTAGTGGTGTTGTTAAACAAAACAAACTTTAACTTTAACACTGTCAATAAACTGATAGAATAATAGAAATGGACAGGTGCTTCCGACTGACAAGAATGACTGAAATGGGACCGGCTATATCACACATTAAAATTATTATTTTTAATTTGGTCTTATATACAGATACAAAATGTAGGTAGAATTACATCATGTATCTTGTTTGACATCACACTACATATACATGTATATCCTTATATTTTGCACCCACCTGTGAGAGAGATAAAAGTGTAATAACATTTCCATGTGATGAACAGTTCCAATGAGAATGCTTCATACAAAGGCTAATGAGATTGGACAACACATTGGTTTTACATAATTCAATGCGACTACTTTTCATTTATAACATTCCTGTACTTACACATATTTTACAGTACCAGTGCTGTAATGTTGAAGTGAATTATGTAATACTTGACTTGAAAACAAATTATTGAAAATATAAATTATAACAACTTAGTAGATATAAGATATTATCAAAACATCATTAATAAAACAACACATGCAGGCAGATGAAAGATCCCATTCCACAGTGATGTCACTGATATAAACAGGTAATACACAATAACATTAGCCCTTTCACAATAAACCAAGATTTCCACCTGGTTGAAGCAGATCTGGCAGCCGTTTTGGATTTCACTGTTTTCCATTTCAAAAGGTTTTTGTCAAAATCTGAAACAATGACTTGGTGATTTTTTCAAGACAACATAACCAGCTGGTCATGATTCTACCCAATAAAAAAAGTCAAGTTATCATGAATAAGTTGATGACATCATAAATTTCAAAGTTAATATATATATATTTTTTTCTTTCACAAATACATGTTTTCAGATTTCAAATTTCAGATTTGTAAGTTATTTGTTCAAAAGTAAAACATACTTAACTATATTTCAAAAGGTATTCTATTTATAATCCCCCCCCCCCCCCATGTACAGGTATGACAGCCGTTAAATCAGCTGCTGAACGGATATATTGTATCTATTTTTCTTTTAGTAAGTTGCATATTTTGTGTTTTGAACCAAAGACGAAAAATAATAATTTCTTCTTGCCATCCAACATCACACATATAACTCTTTTTTTCTTGCTTTTTTTCTTTGCAACAAGAGTTGTAAGTTTCAAGACCTGACAACCGTGCTTGATTGTTTTGGGCATTTTCTGTTTGTTTTTATAATTAAAATTCAGTGTTAAAGTGATAGGGTATTTTTTTGTTTCCCACATTGTGAGATACATCTATTGTTTAAATACTTTTGTTTCTAAGCCTTCATTATGTTTATAGTATTCTCTGTGTAAAGTTAATTTACAAGTGTGGTGGTGAAATCCAAACATTTATTAATAAATTGCCAAGTCAAATTGCGGAGGTCCCAGCCTGGCCACTGGTTGAGTGTTATGTAACCAGTACTTAATAAAACCTTGTCCTCCAGTCAATGAGTGTTGCCTGTACAAATAGCATATTATTACAGACACTATTCATTTATGCATTTGGGTGCTGAAATGTTTACTCATGGCAGTTTGTTGATGTAGAATGTTGATGATTGTAAATCCAAAAATGTGTTCAGTAAAATAATATTAGTATTTAAAATGTTATGGATATTTTTTATCTGTCAACATATGTTTGTTATCGACAGTACATTGAATTGGTACTTTAAAATCATGTTAACATTTTCAAAACGCAGAAAAATAGAATGTGAACCATTGTTTATTTACTACTTACAATGGATTTAAACATCATTGCTTTGTATGCAATAAATATTACATATCTTAGGCTTTAAAAAAATGTGTTTCCAGAAATATTCCTTTGAAAGACATGCTTCAACTCGCATTTTAATTTTGATTCAGAAGGACCCCTCCCGATGATGTTACACACCATGACCGCCATCTTTATGGGAAGGGTCTGTAATATAAATGATCTCTCATGGGAACTATTATAGATAAAGAATGAAGTTGTCATTATTTCTGTAATAGAGAATGCATGCCAAAGTGTGAATTCGTGAAAGAGAATTAATGAGCCCCGTTTTACACAAGTTCACACTTCAGCTGCAATCTCCAACTTAATCCAGTATTCATTACATTTTTAACAGGACTGCTGATATTTTACATTGTTTGATGAAAAAATTAGTTAAAATCAATAACATAGCAAGGAATATTTACCAAACTTAAAATTATAACCCAGAATGAAACCTAAATGATTGAACGAAGAAACTATCGGCAGTGGATAGCTGGCATTAAGTGTGTTACACATGTACATGTATGCTACTGATGTGTAATCTATTGACAGTCTTCGTTTATAAGGCTTAAATTACATGTTCATTCAATATGTGGCCTTAAAATTGTTGTTTAAAGCATTGTACTTGTTTAAAATGTACAAGTTCAGTCAGTTGTCAGTTTGAATCCCAGACCTGAACATATACCAAAAAGTTCCAAATGCATTGTTCTCAAATGTAGCTTCTTGGAAAATAAATGTCTGTTAATTAGAACAATAGTATGACATCACAGATATAGATTAATTGATGTTATTGTTATACAGCTATTTAAATTATATTGGTTATTGTCTTTGATTTCAGGAAACCGTTTTGCAGCTGTTGAAAGAAGCTATGCAGGAAAAGGCAGGTACATGCAAGGGGTTTCTGATAGATGGGTATCCTCGGGAACTTGAACAAGGCAAACGTTTTGAAAATGAAGTAAGTCTCAAATTATTTTTTTTCACAGAGAGATTGAGAGACATATAACTGTAGTGTATGCATGTGTTTGTGTGTGCATGTGTTTGTGTGTGAGAGCTGGAAATAGCCTGCACAAAATTAAAAGCAGTCAGTAAAATAGAAATACATGTGCGCCTGCTAAAACTCAAAATAAAATCGCAGATAATTATTTCAAGTGAAATGCATGTACGATTATCTCATCTGTTATTTAGCTTGTGATTTTATCAAAGAAAGCATTGTTTTCATTAATTTTTATATAAATCCAAGGCACATCTGTATGGGAACTATATGTATATGATTTATAAAATAGAGGTGCCAATTCTTAAGTACCAGAAGCTGTGCTTGTCAGACAATGTGAATTTTGACTTCTATTTCTAAAGACTTACTAAGACAAAACATTGTCAGTAGATACTACCCAACTTTCAGTTAAATATAATTTTTTGTGAACAAGTATACATGTATCACATAATTATAACTGATTGTGTAATAAAAAATTCAACAGTTGTGCAAAACAATTATAATCGATGATAAAATTCCAGCTGATTCCAAACACTAGTGTGTATGTGTTTGTGTGTGTGTTAGTGTGTATGTGTGTGTGTGCGTGTAGCTGCGTGTAGGTGAGTGTGTGTGTGTGTGTGTGTTTCCATTATACATTTGATAAATCTGATTTTAGATTTGAATTTTGATAATGATTTTATTTGTAATTAAGGTGACAGTATTATAGTAAGAGCCATAAACTTCAATATTATATATATGGCAGTCATTTGTTAAAGTTAAATGTGATATTTAATGCATTATATGGCTTGTATTTGTCACAGATTGCAGCAGCAACGTTTGTGCTATATTTTGATGTATCAGATGAGACAATGACAGCCCGACTGTTAGAACGTGCCAAAACAAGTGGCAGAGTGGATGATAATGAAGAAACTATCAAAAAGAGGCTTAAAACCTTTCATGACATCACAACTCCTGTTATTGATTATTATGAGCAGCAGGATAAAATCAAAAAGGTACATATATGCTTAATTGTTTGGTTTACACACAGTGCACATATTCACCAAAATGTGAGCTGTGGCACTAGAGTGGAGAAAGAGGGAGAGGGGGAGAGGGAGCACCTTTACATATGAAACTGGAAATAAAATATATATACAAATTAACCACAAAAAACAGCTTATTTCACTTGTTTATTTGTCTTTTAATTTCATTATGACCAATGTGTAATGGTGCTAAAGTTATAGAAAAAGGCTCTGAAATATATTGGAAGTGTCCTGGAGCTAAATTCACAAAAGATCATAACTTTACATTTGTGGTTAGCAGTTGAACGTTTATAAATATTTAGAATCTGTTTCATGCAGAAAATGATGTCTTTATGGAAGAATGATCATGGCAAAGATAAAAGAAAGTGATTTATATATAGTTTGATCTGTAATATTTCTACTTGTTTGTCATTATAACAATAGTTTTTACTTGTAAATTTATGTTTATATGCTAAATTTGGTTACTACGTGCACAATAAAAAACAATCCTTGAGTTCAAAATATGAGCATATACAATTTGTATTTGTATAATACAAATAATGTTTTTCTGTGATCCATATTCTGTAATTACATACTTTTCTGTGTGAATGTACTAAAACAAAACTGTACTTCAGATATGTGACTCGGTGTTTACTCCCAATGATATTTAATTTGATCCCAAGCGAGGTCTGGCCACCCCTTTCGGTTATGGACTTCCCAAACGGTCCTACAATCTAATACTTAATAAAATATGCATAAATAATCAAATGACACCCACCACAAAGTTAACAAAATACCCAACTGTTTGAAAGCATTTATTTATCACAGGTAAAAACAAAAAGCTCTTTTAACAAAATACAGTTGAAATTTGACAGATTGAGCCAGCCTAAACCCTACCCATTTAACAAAATACAGTTGAAATTTGACAGATTGAGCCAGCCTAAACCCTACCCATTTAACAATTTGACCTAAAAGACATTTTACTTTAATATAAATACCCAGAAATGTCTGACATTTATAATTACCTGCCACATAGAATGCATGCCAACATGAAAAGCCTATGACCTCAGTAATTTAGGCCACAACTCCTATTATAATTTTGATAATCCCTATTGGAAAATAACAATTGGTTTGAAAGATGCTTTTCACCGAAATTACAAAATTACAATTCTCCCATGTAACAATTAAGTTCCGCAACAGTCCCTATTAGTATTACAATGTGAATATCCTAAATGGACATTTAACAGATGGTTTGAAAGCCAAATTATCATGGATTTCACTACACCTCACACAACTTCCAAAGAAATAAATGTCAGCAAAACTAATTAAACTTTACAATTATAGCTACAAATAAACATAATTGATTATCTGCATATTTAAAAAATAATATTCTTAACAAAAATCACAGGTGTGCTTACCAATGTGGCCCCCAACAAATACCTATGAAAAGTTCGAAGTACAACCGACAAACACTAGCAATTACATTACTAACAAATACTTCACAGTAATTAACTTAATAATATAATGAAACATACGGAGACGAAGAGAGAGAGAGAGAGAGAGAGAGAGAGAGAGAGAGAGAGAGAGAATCTAAAGTTTAAGATCTCTCCCCCCTCCCCCCCAACCCAACTGACTTATTATTAGTCCCCTATACCTGTCCAACCGGAGGGGGCTATATATAGGTTTCATCTCCATCCTTCTATCTGTCTGACCATATACGGTATAGTTTTCCGGATGTTTTTTAGAATGCCTGAGATACTGACCTGAAATTTTCTGTATAGGTTTATCATATACTGTTACAGATCAAATTTGACTGTCATGGCGATTTACCCATTTTTGATGGAGTTATGGCCCTTGAACTTAGGATATGTGAAAAATTGTTTTCCACACCTTTTTTTTTTTTCAGAAGGCCTTAAATTGACATATTGACCTGTAATTTTGTGTATAACTTTATAATGTACTGTTACAAATCAAGTTTGACTTTCATGGCAATTTACCCATTTTTGACCTTAGGAGATGTGAATTTTATTTTATTTTCCCACAAGGCCTTGAGATATTGAGCTGAAAGTTTGTGTATAGCTTTATAATGCACTGTTACAGATCAAGTTTGATGTTCATTGCAAATTACCCATTTGGAGTTATGGCCTTTGAACGTAGGAGATTAACAAAAAACAAATGTCAGACTTCTGTTTTGCAATGCCTAACATATTGAGATGATGTTCTGTATATTTCTTTATCATGTACTGTTTTTGATCAAGTTTATCTTTCATGGTGATTTACACTCTTCTCACAAAGATATGTCTCTTAAATTTAGGAGATACAGAAAATTGTTGGGTTTGGTAGCGGACATGTATTGCTTTAGCAGTACTCTCATAATGCTTGTTAATTTATCCATGCCATCAAACTTATACGTGTGCTGACCCCAAGAAAATACATCAGAAAGTGCCTGTACGACTAACACGTGACATGGTCAAACCACCAAATATAAATTATTAAACATAATAATTATGCCTAAAATCCACCAAAATATGTTAACATTACTACAATAATTTCTCCACCTAACAATTTACAAAAATATTACAATTAAAAATATATCTCTAACTTCAGGCAACATTACCGTAGAACCCCCAGTTAACAACCAACTTAAAAATCTATCGTAGTACAACTACGGTAATTCCATGTTTAGATCCCAGCAATATTAGTCAATTAGTAAGTAGTGATTAGTGTGATTAATATAGATGAAGTAGAGATTATAACAAATAACGATATATAGCTCAATAGGAATATAGGACAGAACAGTTGCTGGATAAAACATATGGTTCATTACAGTACTGCTGCTAACTTTAAACATATGGTTCATTACAGTACTGCTGCTAACCGTAAACATATGGTTCATTACAGTACTGCTGCTAACCGTAAACATATGGTTCATTACAGTACTGCTGCTAACCGTAAACATATGGTTCATTACAGTACTGCTGCTAACTTTAAACATATGGTTCATTACAGTACTGCTGCTAACCGTAAACATATGGTTCATTACAGTACTGCTGCTAACCGTAAACATATGGTTCATTACAGTACTGCTGCTAACTTTAAACGGACATTTGTCATGTTTTGTGAATTTGACCCCGAACTCTTGAGTTCGTGTCAATATTATGTTGAAACTGAACAAAATTGGTTATTTTTGTAGTACAAGACAAGGTTTAACTTATAAAAAAACAACCCTTTTGTTTTTACAAGTGAGTGCAATATATTATGTATTATAAAAGAACCTTGTTGTTTGTGCTTTTACTGGTGACTACATATTACATCGTTTTTAACTAGATTCCTGCTGAGTCCTCCGTTGATGAAATATTTTGTCAAGTCGAAAAAGTGTTTGATGCAGAATTTGAATGTGGTGAGTTTCTTTATTCATTTGACTTTAATTGATTTTAACATGATTTTCTTGAATAACAAAGTTTCAGATTATACTCTTAAAAAATTCTTGTTTCAAACTCATGGGTTGGATACATGATTCTACCAAATCCCATAAACTATTAATGAAAATACATTTAACATATTATATTAATACATATATTACTTTCTATTTAATGAGGCCCTAATCTAGCTGGTGAAATAAATGTTTTATTTGCCGAGAATCAGCTCAAGTCGATGATTTATTAGCGGTATAGTGAGCAGTTGAAATTGAGGTAATATTCTTTCAAAAACAAAATGAAACAACAGATATCAAGACCCCAACTTGTTTAATGTCATCATAGCTCATTTGGAACCTTGTCAGTCGATGTTTTCAAGTCTCGCTGTTTGCTGTGACCGATCAAGTGTTGTTAATTCTTGGTGACATTCATTTTAATAATGCCAAAAAATACTAATTATTACTTCCATTTTAACATAACAACACATTATCAACCATTTAATAATATCACACTTTTAATGAAATACACAACTGTTTTGTTTAAATTTTATTACCAGAAGTAATAGTACATGCACATGTATTTTATATCGAAATATTAAGATTAGAAAGGAGTGTATGTATACATGTAATTCAGAATTTTTCTGAATGAACACGGAACATGGCGAAACGTTACGAAATGTACCCATAAATGTTTACTTTGCCTATTTTTATTAAACTTTCCCTTTTCTTCTGGGAAGGGAGAAGTCTCTTCTAATTTTTCAATTCTATAGATTAGGGCTTGTTAACAGATTTTGTGATAAAACACTCAGTTTATGTGTTACATGTATACACTTTTGACTTAAAATCCTTTAGCTCACGCAATCAAAAGAGCAAATTGTGCTGTCAACCATTTTCCTGTTTTCAGTGTTGAAATGAATACAAATCTAATCTATATTTTACCATACTGTTATAATAATGGTAAAGATAACAGTGAGATTAACACAATATATAGCCATAATATACATGTATGTCCAAATGAATGGAAAGACCATGTGCAGTGTTCAGAGCAGCGAGGGAATGAAACCATGAGACATATGACCCTTTTCTCTTCTCTTTGGTCAAGAGTAACCAAGGCACATATAATAAGATATCAACCAGGGCTATAACTGGTTGATTACATATACAACTATGATGAATATTCATTATACAAAATGGCATATTATGTCCACAACGATACTGTTAGCAACCCACTGACAACACAGCATACTGCTGACAACAGTCTGTATACTACTGACAACACAACATACCAGTGACAACAGTCAATAAAGCACTGACAACACAGCATACTCTGACAACAGTCTGTATACTACTGACAACACAACATACCACTGACAACAGTCTATAAAGCACTGACAACACAGCATACTCTGACAACAGTCTGTATACCATTAACAAGTCAGCAAACCCATTATACCGCTGACAGTCAGCAAACCCCAATAACAAACCATCATTATACCGCTGACAGTCAGCAAACCCCAATAACATACCATTATTATACCACTGACATAATACATGATGGTGTCAGCATACCACTGACAACAGTTTGTGAAAAAGTATCTTTCTTTTTTTTCAGTTTCTAATACACTGAAGGATGCCAAGATTGTATTTGTTGTTGGTAAGTATACATAATGATTAAAATTAAACTAACTGATTGATAAGTTCATGGCCTAGAAGGAGCTGCGGTATACTGTTTAACTGATATTGTGTGCAGTTCAACTTGTTGAATGGTTACACAGAAAGTTTGACGTTATTATCTTTTCTTGTTTTGTTTTTTTGTTACAAATAATTAAACATTGTTACTCACTGGTTCCTGATAATTAAACCGTGAAAATGGGAAAAATCAGCTACCTCGGTCTCAAGGGCTTAACATCCAAGGCGGTCCATGAGGAAATGTTGACCACACTTGGGAAGGATGCCCCTTTGTACAACATGGTAAAGAAGTGGTCTGCTGAGTCAAACGTGGCAGGGAGAGCCTGGAAGATGATCCCCTTCTGGGAAGACCAGTCACCATTACCACACAGGAGACTATTGCCAAGATTCTTGACATCATCATGGCAGATCGACAAGTAACAGAGCGTTACATTGCCACTGAGCTACATGTAGGTATCTCCCAGGAATGAGTCCATGCAATCATCCACAACAAACTTCCAAATGTCCAAGGTGTCGGGGGGAAAGTTGACGAGGGGGGTGCTCTTCCATCAGGACAAGGCTCCAGTCCACAAGTGCACAGTGGCCATGACTGCTATCCAAGAATGTGGATTCAAACTGATCGAACACCTACCCTATTTGGCACCCTCTGACTACTACCGCTTCCCGAAGATGAAGAAGGAGCTTGGTTGTCACTATTTTTCGTCAGATGATGACGTCATGGATGCTGTAGCAGACTTCCTGGAGATTCTAAATGCCATCTTCTACAGGGAAGGGATCTGTATGTTCCATGACTGCTGGACTAAGTGTGTTAATGTACAAGGAGATTTTATCTCACCTTCATGTAAAATACTCAAATTTCATTGGTTATTTAGCCTTGGACAAAACTCTTACACTGTGTGTGGGCGAAGTCAAATCTCTTATACCCTACCTGTAACATTGGACTGTTGTTATTGTGTTAATGCACAAAATTTTGTCATTTCCAACATTAATAAAACATGGCTGTCAAACAATTTGCTAACCACTTGGAAAATGAAATTCAAGAAAAGTGAGCATTTTACTGTAATAATACAGCTAATTTTGAATTTGAATGACGTCAATATTCCAATGACGTCATTTTACATCTCATTGCAATAACACTAAACTGCTATTGATTTTTTTTTTTTTTTAACATTATTAATGCATCTGGATGTTTTTGAAGAAAATCTTGTAATTAAACATGTCGGCAAGATAAATTCGTTGTAGAAGCATCATGACGTCTTTATGGATTTGCATACCCGCTCTATGCTCTTGTACCCCGAACTGAAGGCTCAGCATACAAGTGCATACAGAGGGTATAAAAATCCATAAACCCCTCATGATGCTTCTACAACTTATATTGTAGAAAAATAAATGTTTCTCATTTTCTAAAACTGTCTTCTCCTACCTTAGGCCACAGACTTATCAATCACCCCTCGTATGTCTAGGGGTTTCCTTTATAATGCAAAAGAAAGGGATACCTAATCAACAGTGAGTGTATACTAGTATACATACATCTATGTTTCATGATAATTTATGATATACATGTAATACATGTATTATCATTCCATATAAACACCATTGTTAATTGTTTAAAATACTGCTACATGTACCTGGACATTCCCTGATTCATCTCAATCCCCTATACTTCCATTACATTAAAACATTTCATTTCAAGGTGGTCCTGGCAGTGGCAAAGGTACACAGTGTGCAAGAATTGTAGAGAATTTTGGCTTCACTCATTTATCCAGTGGTGACTTGCTTCGGGCAGAGGTTACCTCCGGCTCGGAAAGAGGAAAAAAACTTACTGAAATAATGGAAAAAGGAGAACTTGTTTCATTGGTAAAATACTTGTGTTTTTTTGTGGGAGTTTTCAAGAATTATGCAAAAGGTGACATTATTCTGTTTCTAGGAACTATACATTACAATGTAAGGTATTTGTTTCATTTGATCAAAGATGTATGTATATATTAAAAATAGATTTGGTTTGATTTAATTATATACATGTATGGAAACCTAAATTATTGCCAAACAATCATGCTCTTGAGTTTGAGATACACATGCTTTTGAATAGTTAAAAGATATTTGTCAACTGAAAGTGACAACTTTTTACAGTTAACACTTCTTAAGCATTAGTTTTAGATTAAATGTTGTACGTGGTATCATACTTTATACATAAAATATACATTGCAGCTGTTTTTCTTTTCTCTTCATGAAGAACAGTGTTTATTTCTTTAAAAAACAATAGGAGGTAAAACGTGGATGTTAATTTTAATGATTTTTCTCAAAGCTAACACCATATACCATATATATATTTTAATTATTAAAATATAAAAAGTCAGTAAAAAAATCTCAAGTGCATTTAGGGAGTATTTCTAAAATCTATAAAGTGCCAAGTTTACAAATGATTAATCAGTCTTGGATATAGGCACATTTTGAATACTGTCATAACTTAGCTTTAGTCTGTAGTTGAATAGTTATAAATACTTGACAACTAAATATGACATTTTTTACCTTTACCTGTTTATAACGTCATGTACCACTGATGTCTTTAACATGTGCAGGATATTGTTCTTCAACTTCTGAGAGAGGCCATGGAAGCAAAGGCATCATGCAGCAAGGGTTTTCTTATTGACGGATATCCCCGAGAACTAGAACAAGGCAAAAGATTTGAAGACGAGGTTTGAAAATACTTCATATCTGAACATTTCTTTCATAATTATGAGTATGTTTCCTGTTTGGTATACACAAACAGGTTTGCAGATAAGAAACATTTCGTGTTGTCATCTGGGAAGTGTTGTTAACACTTTGATTAAAATACTGTGATTGTCAGTAAATATGACAACATTCAGCTGTGCTATCATAAGTCACTCATCAGCATCACACATATGGGATCATTGTCATTTTCATAATTATTGTCACTATCAGATTGTGTCACAGTGTCACTCTGATCCATCATTCATCCTTCTTTGACTAATTCAGTGGTTTAATCCAATTTGCTTAGAACGTAAAATGTGATTGGCTATTCAAATCCATTTGCAGCACTAAAACCAGCATTAACATGTTAGAAATCTGTGGAATTTCGCCAAGAGTCTATTTACATATTCATATGCTACTTCTCACTTTTAGATTGATGTACGTACTTTTAAAATATCAGATTTGAAACTTTTCTGAAGCTAAATGTGAGTTTAAGTGTGTGATGCTGGCAACAATGCTGAAGTAAATAATGACAACTATACCAAATTGTGAATCATTGCAATGTACTCTTTGTCAAGCACCAGTTGTCATGATGAGCTACTGGTATATAGTATTTAGAATAAGTGAAATTGGTAATAATGGTTGGCATTATCATTATTTAAACAATAATATAAAAAAGGAAATTAGTAGCAACAGTTGTATTTTAGGTGAAAACATATATTTTAATTTACTTGTGCTATAATTACATTATTGTTATGTATTGAGTTATAAATATGACATAAATGTGGTTTGTGCTTGTGACATCATGGATGGAAATACATGTAAATGGAGATGTAGCCGAAATTTTGTTGTTCAGATTAACGCTGTCTATTGTAATGGAATTAGAAGACACAGAACGTAACAATTATAAGGCAGATGACTTGAACAATTATACCGTACATAGTTGTGACTAGGTTTTTGTTGTTCAGATTAACGCTGTCTATTGTAATGGAATTAGAAGACAAAGAACGTAACAATTATAAGGCAGATGACTTGAACAATTATACCGTACATAGTTGTGACTAGGTTTTTGTTGTTCAGATTAACGCTGTCTATTGTAATGGAATTAGAAGACACAGAACGTAACAATTATAGGCAGATGACTTGAACAATTATACCGTACATAGTTGTGACTAGGTTTTTGTTGTTCAGATTAACGCTGTCTATTGTAATGGAATTAGAAGACACAGAACGTAACAATTATAAGGCAGATGACTTGAACAGTTATACCGTACATAGTTGTGACTAGGTTTTTGTTGTTCAGATTAACGCTGTCTATTGTAATGGAATTAGAAGACACAGAACGTAACAATTATAAGGCAGATGACTTGAACAATTATACCGTACATAGTTGTGACTAGGTTTTTGTTGTTCAGATTAACGCTGCCTATTGTAATGGAATTAGAAGACACAGAACGTAACAATTATAAGGCAGATGACTTGAACAATTATACCGTACATAGTTGTGACTAGGTTTTTGTTGTTCAGATTAACGCTGTCTATTGTAATGGAATTAGAAGACACAGAACGTAACAATTATAAGGCAGATGACTTGAACAATTATACCGTACATAGTTGTGACTAGGTTTATGTTGTTCAGATTAACGCTGTCTATTGTAATGGAATTAGAAGACACAGAACGTAACAATTATAAGGCAGATGACTTGAACAATTATACCGTACATAGTTGTGACTAGGTTTTTGTTGTTCAGATTAACGCTGTCTATTGTAATGGAATTAGAAGACACAGAACGTAACAATTATAAGGCAGATGACTTGAACAATTATACCGTACATAGTTGTGACTAGGTTTTTGTTGTTCAGATTAACGCTGTCTATTGTAATGGAATTAGAAAACACAGAACGTAACAATTATAAGGCAGATGACTTGAACAATTATACCATACATAGTTGTCACTAGGTTTTTGTTGATGCCACAGTTTTCAAGACAAAACATTTTTTTTTGCACAAACAGAATGTTTTTAAATATATTTATTAGTGTTCTGTATTCGGTTTGTAAATGATATTTGAATATTCCATGGAAATGACAAGCAAATATGAATATTCAAATACCAACAAAACAACAATTAACTGATTCAAACTAATGTGTTATTTTGTTTGTTTGTTTTTACAGTCAATTCAGACTGTAAAAACAAACAAACAAAATAACACATTAGTTTGAATCAGTTAATTTTTGTTTAGTTTTTATCATGCAACCACTGTTTCTGTTGGTCGATTATGATGACCTATTAGAGCTAAGTCATAAATGTATACTAGCAGATTATGACTTTTGACGTCACTCATGTGATGTCACACGCATATACAGTGTAGATACATTATAAAATCACTCATGTGATGTCACATGCATATACAGTGTAGATACATTATAAAATCACTCATGTGATGTCACACGCATATACAGTGTAGATACATTATAAAATCACTCATGTGATGTCACACGCATATACAGTGTAGATACATTATAAAATCACTCATGTGATGTCACACGCATATACAGTGTAGATACATTATAAAATCACTCAT
This sequence comes from Gigantopelta aegis, assembly GCF_016097555.1. Lineage (NCBI taxonomy): Eukaryota > Metazoa > Mollusca > Gastropoda > Neomphalida > Peltospiridae > Gigantopelta > Gigantopelta aegis. The sequence goes on along the minus strand of NC_054708.1, from coordinate 37,551,119 downwards.
GTGATGTTACATGCATATACAGTGTAGATACATTATAAAATCACTCATGTGATGTCACACGCATATACAGTGTAGATACATTATAAAATCACTCATTTGACCTCTAGCTGAAATAACAAAAATAAGAGTTTTTCTCCTTAAGTATTTATGGATTGCAGAATAAAAATAATAACTATGATTAATGATTATCAATATAGGATATCGGCTTTATCCGGTTCAGGCCGAATGGGGAAATTTCACTCTACAAGCCTCGCAGAATTTCTCATTCTTACCATCACAGGATAAAACCAATATCCTACATCATTAACTGGTTATTCTTTATTTAATAACCCTCAAGAAGCAAGTTACAACAGAAAACAAATAAAAATCATAATGCAGGAGTGGCTGGTAACTAACCTACATGCAGCTATATATTTTGACTTCTCGTCTAGTATTATTGAATTATAAACATCAAATTATGAAAAACACTAAAACACTAAAACAGCACTATGAAAATAAGCTGCAGCAGGAACTCATACAGGAAACAACCAGATCAGTTAACATGTTTTTGTTTTGTTGGGGTTTGGTTTTGGTTTTTAAAAAAAATGTAGAATTCTGACAGTGCATGCCTATTGAATGGATTGGGACAGATTTATTTAGCAACATTCAGACACATTACAATATGTAACAAGAGGACAATAGAATACATAGTACATGTGTTATAAAGTTTACATGTTCTGTTTTCTTTATATCTACCTGTTTTGCATGGGTAATCTTAAATTTATTCAGCTTGTATCTATTTTAGTACGAATATGTTTTGAGTAAAAATCTGTTTTTAATAATGTTTTAAACTGGTCCCTCCCTTGAAGAGTTTGTAATAATATCCAACAAATAACTGTTGTATAAATCGCAGAATTTTTGTTTTAATTCTTTGTTTATGGGATTTGAAATTGATATATTGATTAGTGTAGATGTACCATGTTTTTGTGTTACCGAAAATACCTTTTATGAATTTTAGCCACCCACATGATGTCGTTACTAATACTCTAAATATGAAAACCGAGACATGCTTTATGTTCCCAACTGAATGCATTTTGGCAAGCAGCATGTAGGACCAATATTCAAAGAAACCACATTATCCATCTCATTTAGAGTCATTTTCCTCTATAATCTAAACAACGTAGACATTCGAATATTCGAAAATACTATTTGAATAGCAAATTAGAATGGGAAACTATATGTGTGTTGCATTTGACTATTTGCAGATATTAATGCTGGTTGTACAGTCACAAATATCTGTTTACTGTCTCTACTTTGCATGGCTGGTATATAAAACTCAATTTACAGTAAAACCAGCATTAACATCCACAAATGGTCAAATTATACAACATATTTATCCCTAAATAACATCATCTGTGTTGCCTTTTGGCTTCTAACTAAGAACAGGTCTAATATAGGAGCAAACTCTTCAATTGTTGAGCCATGAATGACCAGTAATTTTATTCTTGAACTTATGGGAGTATTGATGTCTATGTACCGACTATTTATTATTCATATGCCACAAAGTTGGACATCACAAATTAGGCACATGTAACAATAATTCAACAATCCATGTGCACAGTAACAATACACATTATCAATAACAGTAATTAAAATCATACAATTTTGATATTTTAAAAACAAGTGCTTTGACAATGTCAAGGTCATTTGTTGTTTCTGTGTTGTAATTGTTCTGTGTCATTGCTTACAATTGTTGTTATTACTATTGTTAGTTAATGTTTAGTCAAAATATAATTCAGTTTATATTATACAGAAAAGAAATTTGAAATTAAATCATTACAGAATTAGAAAATAGTGTGCATGTACCTATTTGTTGAGCTTAGAGGTCATATAGGGGATAACTGTGTTGTATTGTCACAAATTCAGTTAAAACAGATATTTTTAATGTTTGCAAATGGTGAAATAACAACATTCTAATTCAATAAATCACTACTATCATGTTTCAAGTCATCTGCCGTATAAACTAATTATGGTGCAAGCAAATTAAGATATACATTTTCACATATAATACACCTGTTGCTCATACTTTGTGTTTGTAGTTCAGTGTTTTATTAATCATAGTACCAACCATCATTACTGATAATGGTGCTCAGCATAGTTTCCATTATTTACTTTGGAATTTCTGTCAGCGTCACGCACATGACATTACACAAACATTTTTAAACATGATTTACATCATATAATTTAGAGGAAACCACATTTTGCTGTTCAGAAAAGATTCAACGGTGATATTTTAAAAGTAATATAAGTACATCGACGTAAACAGCTGTAAGGAGCGTATCAATTTAATATGTAAATAGGATCATGCAGATTCCCCGAAATGTCCGAGATGTTAACGCTGGTTTTACTGGATTTGATTAGCCAATAAAAAATTTCATTATATGCAGATTTCCTGTTTTGTTGGCTCTGCTAACATGTTACTTTTTTAAACATTCAATGGGGCTTTGGGTTATCCAGCATTATGTTCATTGGCAAGGGGCAATCAGGCAACTGTTAAGTTCAAAACCTGGTACATATCATTCAAGCATACTTATTGTAGTCCTTAGCTGTTCAACTTGTTGTTTTGAAAACAATTAAGAGCCATTTTAAACAGTCAGGTTCAGTGACACCTCATTAATCTGGACACAGAGATTGTATTAAATGTTACTGAGGAAGCCCCACCTTATGGATATCAACAGATGTTTATTTTTATTAGAACATAAATCCATTATAACATATGCGACTGCATGTGTCTGCAAAAAAGGGTACAAATGAAGGAAAATTACAGAAAATGTTTATGGCATTTTTTTAATATAGCTAAGTGTGATGAGGGAATGATGTCCACATCTTTTGGTTCAAAGATACATGTATATAGGATGGCTGGAATATTGAACATTAATATTGATTACCATTGTCTCAAAGGATAAAGACGTTTTTGACAGTTTTCAAGCAATTAAACAGTCAAACTATTATTTCATCATTAAAACATAACTAACAGATAACAACGTTAGTTATGATGTAATACTGTAAATGCTTACATGCTGATAGCATTTTCAGCAAACCAGTGTTCATACATGTGTCACATTGAAATTCCACATGAATTTTGAATCACATTTTATATTGACACAGTTATGTCACATCGATCTGTACCTTTTTTTGCGGACACAGTCCCATATTATAGTAATTTAAATCAGAGTATAGAACTGGAGTTATATTTATTTGTATTTACATTGGATGGTATCCTCTTTTTCTTAAAGATTGCACCGGCTGAGTTTGTGCTGTACTTTGAGGTATCTGATGATGTAATGACAAGTCGATTACTAGGCCGTGCCAAAACAAGTGGTCGTGTGGATGACAATGAGGAAACTATCAAAAAGAGGCTGAAGACGTTCCATGACATCACTACGCCTGTCATTGATTATTATGAACAACAAAACAAAGTCAGGAAGGTACTCAGATTTCATACCAGTCATTTATGGTTATTTGCTCCAGGTTTATGGACATGTTGAAATAAAGCACTATGACTATGGTCACTGTCACAATGTGACACTTAAATTTATTGATCAATATTTTTACAACAAATTGGGGTGCCTTTGCACAATAGAGTAAACTTCAAATAAAAATACAGTGTTTGAATGTCACATGACATGAACGTCACATGACGTCAACAATGAATTCCCCTGACTAGAAATAAAAAATAATACAGTAAGTCTGGCTATCTATCCAGCTAGACAGAATGTAAAACAATGAACTATTATTATCTGGATGGGATAGAAAAGAAAGCTAATTTTGTACAATGCAGTGTGAATATATCATCCATATCTGTTGTGAAACACTGTAAATGGTTGACTAAAATCCGAGTTTGTGATAGACCCTAGTTTTAACCCGTGACAATGAACACTGAGTTTAGCTAATCTACAAACCTGTAACACATTTGGATAAAGTTACAACAGAGTGCAATAAGAGTCTGTGATGTTAAGACGGTGAAATAGCCTACCTTAAAAAATAGACTAGAACTCGACTCCATAACCATTACTTCTCAGACACACATGAATTTTTTAAAAAGTAGTAGGTTGTAATAGTGATTTGATTCAGTACAAATACTGAGAAGTTAGCCACCTTATCTATGTCTTTAAAGGTTAATAAAGTTAAAACCAGACAAACAAAATGTTTGGCCAAATTTTAGGCGAATATAAGGAGATGACATCAACCCATATGTATATTTTCATTTCCAATAAAGACCATTTTAATTTTATAAAAATTATTTAAAATTCTGCATAAAAAATGTTTTTTTGGTTAAAAAGAAAAATAACAATGATCAAGTTAACTCCTTTGAAAAAATTGGTCTGCAGCTGAGTAATGTTTATACTAAAAATGAAAAAGAATAACCTCACGTAATATAAATAATGGTGTGATTCTTGTAATTATTTTCTAAGATGCTTTGACATTTACTTAAAAACGAAAATAGCAATAACACTTTTTACTCATTATTATAAATATAAAGTATGCAGTAAAATAGATTTAAACTGTAAAGGTCAAAGTTAATAATTTTATTATAAAGTTAACTTTAAAGATTTTGATAAATGCTTAACAGACTGAACACGGTGAGTAAAACAACTGAATGTTGTAATATCACAACCTACACGTACATGTACTGTATGAAAACATACCAGTATTTAATAGCTTCACATTTAAACAATAGGTTCTACTTGTTTTCTTCACTAATAATGTATCTTCATTAAATATATATGGCTTTTTTAACAGATAAAAGCAGAAGGAACTGTTGATGACATATTTGAGGAAGTTGACAAAATATTTGTCAAGAATTTTCCTGGAGGTTTGTATTTTACCTAATAGTAAATAACAGATTCATGTCAAAATATTTGTTATAAAACAAAAGGCCAAGTTGACACATTGCAATGAAATGCAGTGTTAGTGTATGCATAGCATCAATATAGTTAATAAATTATATTTGACTGTATCACTTGACATTTGCTAACAGAAATACATTCTTTATGTTTGATTGATTGATTTCACCTTATTTTCGTGCTTATATCCAATTAAGGTTCAAGCACGCTGTCTTGGGCACACACCTCAGCTATCTGGGCTGTCTGTCCAGGACAGTGGGTTAGTTGTTAGTTGGTTAGTGATTAGTGAGAGAGAAGAGGGTGTAGTGGCTTTACACCTACCCATTGAGCCCTTAAGAACTCGCTCTGGGTTGGAGCCGGTACCGGGCTGCGAACCCTGTACCTACCAGCCTGTAGTCCGATGGCTTAACCACTGCACCACCGAGGCTGGTTTTATGTTTGAAATGAATTGTTACCTAAAGTAACCTCTACTTTATTATTGTTAGAAGAAAGAAGCAATCTCCATGTCAAACTTGCCATACATTTTTATGACAATAAAGGGAAAACATTTACATGTGAAATTGGTATTTCTATTAGCATTGTCTTTCTTGTCTCTAATATTTGCTTTTCTGTGCATGTGAATCAAAATGTTTAAATAAATGGTGTTCTTTCAAAATAGTGAAAAATATGCTATAAATAGATTCATTCTCAAAATGCAGTGCTCAATTTCAAACCAGATTCATTGTTAAAACAATAAATAATAGAGAAAACATTACTTGTGGTCATGGAATATACAGCAATGAGAAAACATTCTCTGAAATGAATAATATATACAATGTATATACAATATACAATGAATAATATAAAACGTGCATAATAACTGAGTACCTAAGAGAGATCGGTGATTACACGCAGTTGTGAATCGGGGGTCCTAGACAAATGAAAATTGGTTTATACATGTAGTGGCACCTATAATGTGCAATGCATGTGAAAAAAACAGCCTTATAAATAGATAAATAATTTCCTTCATAAACACAAATTGCTCAGTCTTGTGTTCCCGAAAAATAATAATAGTGAATATGTTATAGTAAATTAAACCCAGTGCAAAGCATGCAGTCTGTGTTAGACATAAGCCATATATCCATCATATGAGAGAGAGAGAGAGAGAGAGAGAGAGAGAGAGAGAGAGAGAGAGAGAGAGAGAGAGAGAGAGAGAGAGAGAGAGAGAGAGAGAGAGAGAGAGACACACACACACACACACACACACACACACACAAGATTTAGATTTAACCCATTGTATACAGTCAA